>NC_048279.1:3773791-3786291 GCF_009762535.1 Notolabrus celidotus | reverse complement strand
TCTCAGGCCAAACTGAGTCGCTCACACAGTAAGACAAGGGCGTCCCGCGGTGAGCCCAGCGACCTGGAGCTGGCTGACCGAGACTACCGAGCGTACTCTTCCTCGCTGGCCCGTTCGCCACGGGAACACGCCCTTGCAATGGAAAGGCAGCGGGCCCGGCTTCACCTGGCTCATAGCAACCCCAACATCCTTGATTCCTCACACCTGCCCGTTACGCCGGAGTGGGACGTGTCTGGAGAGCTCGCCAAGCGCCGCACAGAGATGCCTTTCCCCGAGCCGAGCCATGGCCCCTCCGCCCACCACTCCAAAGTGCACCGCTCGCACTCGCACACACAGGAGAGGAAGTCCAGGAACGAGCGCAGCGACAAGGCCAAGGAGCGCTCCCGGTCCATGGACAACTCCAAAGGACCGCTGGGTGCTGGGCTCATTGGACCGCCTGATTATTATGATGAACGAAGCCGCTACTACACTGACGATGGTACTTTGAGGGCTAACCAGAGCTCCTCTCACTACTCTCGAGCCACGCCACCTTCAGCTAAGTTACCTGTGGACTCTCTGGGGCTGGATGGTGGGCGGAGCTTAGAGAAAAGTAAGAGCAGGGACAGCCTGCCTGCATATTCCCCCAAACCACTTCTCCCCTTAATCCCTCCGGATGATTACTTCCAGTGCTCGGGTTCATCTGAGGCCATCCTCACAGCTGCTAACACGCTCGGAACTCTGGGTAAGAGCAGCCACGAAGGGTTGAAGGTGGGCGGGACTGACAGACAGACTGACAGACAGACACCCCACCACCTGGACAGTAAGGAGGACTTGTCAAAGTTGGGGCCTAAGGGAGGCAGCCTGCCTCCAATACCTCTGTCTCTCCCTGACCCACCACTGGCTAACGGCCGACCCCCCCACAGTGCCTCCTCTGGTCAGGAGAAACGTAAGGAGATCTTTAGTAAAGACACACTCTTCAAACCTCCCCCCAGTCTCCCCTTACCCGGGTACAGCTCGCTGAGGAAACCCCCCACCCTTGTCTCCTCTAACCTGTCCTCCTCCTGTGACGCTCTTGACTCCCAGGAGGCCTTTGACGCCCCCAAACCATTGGTGGCCACCTCGTCCGCACCCCCAGCGGGGATCGAACCCACTCCCGGTGCAGCAGAGGCCTCCTTCGACTACTACAATGTGTCAGACGACGAGGAGCTTGAGGAGGGCGGGGCTAAGAGTAGAGGGGAGGATGAGAAGTCAGGGGGAGGTGTTGTTGGGAGGGGAGGGGGAGGAGCAGGGACCATGCAGTGGCTCCTGGAGAGGGAGAAGGAAAGGGACCTTCAGAGGAGGTTTGAGAGGACTCTGGCCTTCCCTGGTGCTAAAGAGAACCTTCCAGAACCCGCTCAGAACCAGCAGTCAGCTCACTCTGCTCGACTGGACAGCATGGACTCTAGCTCAGTCACTGTGGACAGCGGATTCAACTCTCCACGGTAAGAACACTCACACTGCATACACTAGAAGAAGCTGATGTATAATTCAAGTATCATCAGTATTAAAACGGAATCTTAATTAAGTTTCCTACGATCCCAGGTCCATAAAGGTTAGGACACTGTGTACCATGTTGCTATGAGCAGATTGTGATGGTTTGTAAATCATATAAGTTCTATATTTAATTGAAAATAGTGCAAAGACAACATATCTGCTCATTTTAACACTCTGTAAACGTTGGTGAACCCAGGAGACCAGGTTCTGGACTTTAAAGTCAAATGTTGTCCCAGTCTTGCCTGATACAGGATTTCAGCTGATCAACAGTTCAGGGTCTCCTTTGTCGTATTTTAGTTTCATGATGCTCCAAATGTTTTCAATGGAGGACGAGTCAGGTCTGCAGGAAGACCAGTTCAGCACCTGAATTCCTTTACTACAGAGCCATGCTGTTGTGATCCATGCAGAATGTGGTTTGGCGTTGTGTTGCTGAAATATGTAAGGTCTTCCTGAAGACGTCATTGTCTGGATGGCAGCATATGTTGCTCCTGAACCTGTATATGTAGTTCAGCATTATTGGAGCCTTCACAGATGTGGAAGCTACCCATGCCATGGACTCTTAGGATCCCCTTACCATCAGGAACGCTGGCTTTGAACTGTGAGGTGATAACAAGCCCGGTGGTCCCCCTCCTCTTTAGAGCGGAGGACACAGCGTCCATGATTTCCAAAAAGGATGTCAGACTTTGATCCATCAGACCACAGGACAGTTTTCCACTTCACCTCAGTCCATCTTAAACGGACTCAGGTCCAGAGAAGTCTCTGTGGTTCTGGATCATGTTTATATGGTTTCCTCTTTGCATGGTTCAGTTTTAACCTGCAGTGAGGCACTGTGTTCACAGAGAATGGTTTGTGGAAGCGCTTTTGAGTCCATGCAGTGATCTCCACTACAGAGTAGGGATGTCAACAATGAATGGAGTATGGATTAATTGATTGTTAAGAACTCAAACACATTTTTTTGTTTGTATTTTCTATCACATAGAACAAACATCATGTGGTCTCATATCTGGTTCAGCTATCAGGGAGGTGCTTTAACTTTAAAGCATGTTTGGATGTGAATCAGCCGACTGAAGGTGTTCCTCACAGTGGAGACACTCAGCTGGGGGCTGCGGCTGAGTGACAGGTCTCCACGGGCGCTTTTTTTCCTCCTCTGTTGGACTGATTAGGACCCGGTTGCACTCCCGGCTGACACCTGACCACGTTCACATGTTTATTTTTCTCAATAAGAACGAGTAGACAGAAAACTGGACACTGTGAGTCTGATATATGTTTCTGTTCAGTTCCCTTGTTGAAGTCTGAGCCTTCACTTTTATGACTGTATGAGATTATGAGCCTGCTCCACACGTTGATATTCAGTGTGTTTAACATTTTAAACACCTCAATACGATCCGTAGATATACAATACTGTCAGTTATATACATTGTGTTGTGAAGGAAATTTTGATTTAGTGGAAAAAACGCATTTAGCATTGTTTCTGACATGGAAAACATTTATCTTTTTTATTAATGATTAATCGATTATTAACATTTCATTTTTAACATTAACATTTCCAAAGATGAATCACGGAAAATACTGAAAATTTAAATCCCTACCCCAGAGTTATGTCTATTTTAATGCAGTGACCTCCACTACAGAGTCATGTCTGTTTTAATGCAGTGACTTCCACTACAGAGACATGTCTGTTTTTAATGCAGTGACTTTCACTACAGGGTCATGTCTGTTTAATGCAGTGATTTCCACTACAGAGTAATGTCTGTTTTTGATGCAGTGACCTCCACTACAGAGTCATGTCTGTTTTTAATGCAGTGACCTCCACTACAGAGTCATGTCTGTTTTTAATGCAGTGACCTCCACTACAGAGTCATGTCTGTTTTTGATGCAGTGACCTCCACTACAGAGTCATGTCTGTTTTTAATGCAGTGACCTCCACTACAGAGTCATGTCTGTTTTTAATGCAGTGACTTCCACTACATAGTCATGTCTGTTTTTAATGCAGTGATCTCCACTACAGAGTCATGTCTGTTTTAATGCAGTGTTTTCCACTACAGAGTCATGTCTGTTTTTAATGCAGTGACTTCCACTACAGAGTCATGTCTGTTTTTAATGCAGTGACCTCCACTACAGAGTCATGTCTGTTTTTAATGCAGTTACCTCCACTACAGAGTCATGCCTGTTTTTAATGCAGTGACCTCCACTACAGAGTCATGTCTGTTTTTAATGCAGTGACCTCCACTACAGAATCATGTCATTTTTTAATGCAGTGACGTCCACTACAGAACCATGTCTGTTTTTAATGCAGTGATTTCCACTACAGAGTCATGTCTGTTTTTAATGCAGTGATCTCCACTACAGAGTCATGTCTGTTTTTAATGCAGTGATCTCCACTACAGAGTCATGTCTGTTTTTAATGCAGTGATTTCCACTACAGAGTCATGTCTGTTTTTAATGCAGTGACTTCCACTACAGAGTCATGTCTGTTTTTAATGCAGTGACCTCCACTACAGAGTCATGTCTGTTTTTAATGCAGTGACTTTCACTACAGAGTCATGTCTGTTTTTAATGCAGTGATTTCCACTACAGAGTCATGTCTATTTTTAATGCAGTGACTTCCACTACAGAGTCATGTATGTTTTAATGCAGTGACTTTCCACTACAGAGTCATGTCTGTTTTTAATGCAGTGACTTCCACTACAGAGTCATGTCTGTTTCTAATGCAGTGACTTCCACTACAGTCATGTCTGTTTTTAATGCAGTGACTTCCACTACAGAGTCATGTCTGTTTTTAATGCAGTGACTTCCACTACAGAGTCATGTCTGTTTTAATGCAGTGACTTCCACTACAGAGTCATGTCTGTTTTAATGCAGTGACTTCCACTACAGAGTCATGTCTGATTTTAATGCAGTGACTTCCACTACAGAGTCATGTCTGTTTTAATGCAGTGACTTCCACTACAGAGGCATGTCTGTTTTAATGCAGTGACTTCCACTACAGAGTCATGTCTGATTTTAATGCAGTGACTTCCACTACAGAGTCATGTCTGTTTTTAATGCAGTGACTTCCACTACAGAGTCATGTCTGATTTTAATGCAGTGACTTCCACTACAGAGTCATGTCTGATTTTAATGCAGTGACTTCCACTACAGTCATGTCTGTTTTTAATGCAGTGACTTCCACTACAGAGTCATGTCTGTTTTTAATGCAGTGACTTCCACTACAGAGTCATGTCTGTTTTTAATGCAGTGACTTCCACTACAGAGTCATGTCTGTTTTTAATGCAGTGACTTCCACTACAGAGTCATGTCTGATTTTAATGCAGTGACCTCCACTGCAGAGTCATGTCTGTTTTTAATGCAGTGACTTCCACTACAGAGACATGTCTGTTTTTAATGCAGTGACTTCCACTACAGAGTCATGTCTGTTTTTAATGCAGTGACTTCCACTACAGAGTCATGTCTGTTTTTAATGCAGTGATCTCCACTACAGAGTCATGTCTGTTTTTAATGCAGTGACTTCCTCTACAGAGTCATGCCTGTTTTTAATGCAGTGACTTCCACTACAGAGTCATGTCTGTTTTTAATGCAGTGACTTCCACTACAGAGTCATGTCTGTTTTTAATGCAGTGATCTCCACTACAGAGTCATGTCTGTTTTTAATGCAGTGACTTCCACTACAGAGTCATGTCTGTTTTTAATGCAGTGACTTACACTACAGAGTCATGTCTGTTTTTAATGCAGTGATCTCCACTACAGAGTCATGTCTGTTTTAATGCAGTGAGTCTCCTACAGTGGTGAACCTTTCTCTTTCAGCCTCTCTGGAGTGTCTTTTTTAGACCCAGTCTTGTGACTTACCTGTTGATCAGTAGCCTCATTAGTTGGAGATGTTCCTCCATGTGGTTATTTTTTTTGCATTACACAACTTTTTCACTGTTTTATGGTTGTTGTCCTAAGTTTTGGAATCGTGTTGCTAGCATCAAATTTAAATTGAACATATGTTTTATATGAAACAGTAAAAATGTTCATATGTTGTCTTTTTAAACTAAATATGGACTGAATTAAAAACATTCTGATGGTTTTGAGACAGACGTATATTTGTGGACCTAAAAAGCAGACCAGGGTGATGAAAGTTAGAGAGTACTCAGACGTGTTTTAGGCTGTGTTCATTTCTTTAAAGTAGATGAATTAATGACCTGGAGGACACTGTATGAAACATGTTAATGTTAATGAATGATAAAATCAGTGTCTTCTTAGCACTCTGAAGTAGACACAGGAGGTGAGGCAGTGAGCTGGATTCATTTTACCAGAATCCAGAGTCACAACTCTTAAAACTGAAACTCCCAAAATCTCTTGTGGTCTAATGTGACTTCATGACTTTAAAGTAAACATACATGGAAGACTACGGCAGCTAACCGTTGCTGGCTGCTTAGCTTTCTGATACATTCACTGGAGTAGCAATCTGTCCCGCTCCTCTCCTCGTTGGTTTAATTTTTGAGTGTTTGACTGAAAACTTGTCGTGTAATCAAAGTTGATGCCATGGTTTTCTGATCACATGTTTATTATTTTCTATTGATGGTCTTCAAAGCAGATTGAGGGAAGTAAAATCATGAGAACCATGAACACATCAGGACTTTGCTGACACGTGTTGCTGAGGGGACATCGGGCCCAAAATGGCAGCAATCATCTTGTAGTGTGTACCCTGCTTAAGCTGCTGCTAAAGATATGAGCTAATGACATTACTGGATTAAGATTAGTTCAGGGAACTGAGTGACCCACAGAGGTCTGCTCCTCCCCTAAAAACATATACCCTGTGATCTAAGCCTGCATAAATCCTAAAAGATCAATCTTAAAATCTGAGGCTCTGAGCCCACACAGGATGTGAGGGAGGGCTGCAGGCTGAGCTGCTGCTGCTGCTGCTGCTTCTGCCTCTGAAGTTAGCTTAGTCCTTAGGTTGAGATTAGTTCAGGGACTTGAGTGATCCACTCAGAGGTCTCTTCCTCTTTAAAACAAATGCACCCTGTGATTGAAACCTGTAGAGGTACTGAATAGATCAATTTGATGTAACCTGTGAGCTGAGCGGCTGCTGCTGTCCTATGCTGGTCCCATTTGAATGTAATTGTTTCATTCTCATAAATTTGTATTCATATTTCATTTTTACTATGAATAAGAATAAGCTCTACACTCTTCAGAGGAACCTGAGGTCATCTTTGGAGATGATAGTGAGTCTGAGAGATGTGACAGTAGCTTCAATGAAGACCAATATGACCCTAATTACACACCCAACAACAAAGACATGGAGAGTGATGAGTCAAGACAGTGTGGGGATTCAGAGACTAGTCAATCAGGTGATTTAGATGAGGTACCACAATCAAACATCGACCCAGGACGACAAAACATAACTGTTAAAGGTAAAAACAGGAAACTGTCCAAAGACAAAATCAAGGAACTTAATGAGAGAAAAGTAACTCATTTTCTTGGAGAAAGAAACATTTGAAGCCCCTGAGAGCACATTCAGCGGATCACACCACACTTCCTCCTCCACCACTGCCCAGGAGAGTGTGTTGGAGTTCAGGGGATGTTCACACTGACCAGGTAGCACATTGGCCTCTGAAATGTGACAAGTATGACCACTGCAAATTCTGCAAAATCAGTTCAACCACTACCCTCTGTGAGAAATATGATGTGTCTTTGTGTCACAGAGGCAAGAAATAGTTCAAATCTTATCATTTGACCTTCAGTAAACAGGCGAAGCTGCTTAACAGACGTACAACTGAGACAGTTGGTTCAGACATGGTGCTAATTACACAAAGGTTTTGTTTAGTGCTGGGCGATATTGAAAATGATGTTATCACAATAAAATATTTCATTTAAATTTAAAGTCAGATTTTTGCTCTTGAGTGAAAGTTGAAGACAGTTTGTTAGTTTGTATCTGATTTAGTTTTCTGATGAACTTCTTGAATCCATCATTTCTGACGGTGCTAACAGGAAGCAGGTCTTTAAAGGTGACATATCATGCAAAATTGACTTTTTAATGGTTCTTTACCTGAAATATGTTTCCCTGGCATGTCTACAAACCCCCCGAGAATGAAAAAAATCCATTCTGCCCCTGTTCTGATTTCTCCACCTTTCTGTAAATGTGTGTGAAACGAGCCGTTTCAGACTTCAGTGTTTTTGTTACGTAACAACAATATCCGGTCTGTCAGGGAGTCAGAGCTCGGAGCTTGTTCAGCCCATAGACTCTATAAAATAATACTGAATCCCTCCTCCGTTTTTCATTACCTGCACACATGTGTGCTAACAAGGAGCTTAGGAGGGAGGCATGCTAGTTGTAGGCTGTCTTAATAAACACAAAGGTCGGTTTTACTCCCCACGTCTGCAGATTTGAAGATCTAGTGGATGATTTTTATTTGTCATGGATAAGTGCTAGCGCTAATTAGCATAGCCACATAGCTATATGTTCATAGCTGTAGCTGTGTACCAAGACACACGTCGACATACTGACAAATAAAACAACAAGAAACACTAAATCTGTGACCAATCCTTCAGAAAGGTCCTGCTACAGGCGCCTCTCTGTCAGGATCAGATTCTGGATCAGATTCAGAGGGTTGAAGTAACAGCAGCCGTGTATATTCAGCCAACATGTAAACATTAGATCAACGTGCTGGAGAGCCGAGGCACATCCACTTCCTGAGGGGGCGTGGTCAGAGAGAAAACAGAGTGTTCTGAGGAGGGCTGAAGAAGAGGGTTTTTCAGGCATGCCAAAATCTGATTTCAGTGTTTTTTTGAGCATAAACTTTAAAGACATGTTTTGGGACCTCTTAGACCAATATATATTGATGAAAAAAGCGTGATATGTCCCCTTTAATGTAAGATTAGATTTTGTGAAGTTTTAGTTCGTAGATTCTTATTTCTCTCAGATTGAGATTATTTCCATAATTTAATTTCAATGTAAAAAAATACATATCAAATTGTTTGTCAGTTTATAGAGTATTGTTTTGAGTTGTGCTCTCCCCTTTAAGGTTACTAAGGGTTACTGGTGGAGTGATCATGTTTCCCACAGTGCAGTGAATGCATCATGGTTATTCAGTGTTCAGTTGTCCTACGGTCACGGTGGACATTAAACCTGTTCACAGCAGAAGTTGTCTCTGTGCTCTTCCTTTACCCACATCCTGAAAGTATATTTAATGAAGTGTATGAAGTTAATAGTTAACACAGAGTCGACTCAGTGTCAGACTAACGACTCTGCTTTGAGCTGCTAGGTTTTGAGCCCCCCCCAGAGAATATGAATACAAGAGAAAAACTTTTCTTTCACTCATGGTTAGTGGTTGAGTGAAGCCATTTATTGTCCAACAAACTGTGTCTACTCTTTTTAGATCATAATGACAACAGAAAGTACCCAATTATAAATTCTGCCAGGGTATGTAATCTTATGAGCACTACTGTCTATCGGATTTTTATCGAAAATGTTTCATTTTTATATCCAGAAAAATTATATCACGATAATTAACGTTAGCGAATTATCGCCCAGCACTAGTTTTGTTTCCCTTCAGCTTTTTTTAAATTCAGTTTCATACAGCTACAGTGGCTCGTACAGAAGACCCCCAATATGACTTAAAGCCTTTCTGAAAATAAAATGTGTTGTTAAACTGCACTTCCAAAGTCTCAGTTTTGATATATGTTATGGAAATGCAAATAAAAAGGCAAATTTTTGTTATTAAGCAAATAAAACAATGATTTGTACTTATTTTCAAATTCAAAATAGTGTACTACAAATGCCCAATGTGACATATATGTAAGGGATACTGTATGGTTAGCAGGTTGTTTTAAATGTTTAAAACAATTTTAAAATGAATAAAAATAGTCCCAGTGATTCCTCCTCAGTGATCCATGGTGATGGATTCTTCTCTGCCTGTTGTGATGGATGAACATGAAACTGTCCTCATTCAGCTCTCCTTCTTCTCTGAGCTCTGCGGTTCACACACCTTTGTTATTTACTGTTGTATAACATGTTGGTTGTTGTCTAACATCTGAGTGCTTGTGTGTGTGTGTGTGTGTGTGTGTGTGTGTGCAGGACGAGGGAGAGTTTAGCGTCGAACACCTCGTCCATCGTGGAGAGTAACCGTCGGCAGAACCTGGCTCTGAGCCCCGGACACCTCGGCATCACCTCCGGAAACGGCCCCCCCTTCTCCTTCAGAGCCATCCCAGAACCTGCCGGAACCCAACCAGAGAAACTCCAGAAGCCCAGCGCCTGCCTCGCGTCAATCACCAGCGTGTAGGGGGCGGGGCTAAGGGCTGGGAGGAGCGCCGAGACCCGATGGACAGGAAATACAAATCCAACCCCCACCCCCAAAAGGACTGTTACACCTTCAGACTGACAGACTGTCTGAGTCAGTGCAACTGTTAAAACACACACACACACACACACACACACACACACACACACACACACACACACACACACACACACACAGACACAGACACAGACACAGACACACAAACACCAGGCAGATTCCGACCATGTCATCTACAGCCTCCAGTTTACATACCGCTGTTCTGTTTCATTTCTGTGGATTCTAGTTCTGTGTGTGTGTGTGTGTGTGTGTGTGTGTGTGTGTGTTTGTGTGTGTGTGTGTGTGTGTGTGTGTGTGTGTGTGTGTGAGTGAGTAATCTGTTATCTCAGGTCATGTTTTTTCCCATCCAGCTGCTCCAGATCAGCACGTCTCCCCCTGCTGGTGTCTCATGGTGTTACACTCTGAGAGGAGCTGCTCTGCTGACTACTGATGCTCATGTTACACACACACACAAACACACACACACACACACACACACACACACACAGAGGACCTGTTCACACCTGGGCTCACTCAGATGTTAATGTTATTGTAGACCGGTCAGGTGATGCAGGCTCGTCAGTGTGCAGCATGGTCCTGTATTTAACCCGCCGCCTGTCTCTGAATCAAACAGGAAATAATGTGTCCTGAATATTGAGATGAGACAGCAGAGATAAGATGAGTGTGAGAGGAGAGAGGCTCTTACAGGATGCAGACACAGTGGACGCAGACTGTCCTGAGAGTGCATGTGTGTGAACAGGGATTTACACGGGACTTCCACCAGATCTGTGTCTGGTATAAAATGGATGTCATCTTGCTCTGCTTGAAGTGAGGCCGCCACAAAAACTGCTCCCCCTAGTGGCTGGCTGCAGTATAGATCAGAAACTCCGTCTCCCCCATTCATTTGAATGGGGCTGCGGTCAAACTTTAAAAAGTAAATACATGTCATAAGAATGTTTCTCCCATCAGTATGCTGTGGTGATATGTAGTTATTATTTGACTGTTTTGTGTTCAAGGCCTCTTTTTTCTGAAAAGTTTCTTCTTGGTTAGTTATTAGAGTTTAAAAAACGAGGTTTTACTTCCTGGTTTGCTTTGATTCACAGCTGCCGTAGAGAGAAACTCCGCTCATCATGACGGTTTGTTGTTGTAGTTAAGTGAAATACGATCTGGTGATAACACAGAGTGTTTTATTCTGAAAATTAACCAGGTTTTTATTTTGTTTTGGTGCCTGACTTCCTGTCCCGCTCCATCTGCTCTATTGAGATTGATGCGTCATGCTGGCATCCGGCAATAATAGAAGTCTTGCGGATCCAGTGGAAGTTAACACACTGACTAGAATAGAAACCCATCAGATCCAGAGCTGTGACGGACCAGACACAGATCTGGTTTCATTTGGCCGTAAACGTCTCTGACGCGCTCTCACCTGTACTCTGATCACTCTGAACTCTTCGTGATACCAGGTGTGACAGACTCTCCCTCTCACTGCTTTAAGACCATCCTGCAAACGTGTCACTCTGACCTGATGAGTGACGTGTAAACCAGTTTCACATGACCAGCTGATGTAGAATGAAGCAGAGCGGTCTCTTGTACCCGTCGACCTCACGGTGACCTCCTGCAGGGATCAGACGTCTGATTTCACGCTCTTCGTGGAGGCGGAGCTTCCTGTTTCCTTTCCGTGACTCTTCATGCCCACACTCTGAACCAGCTGAGTCCGTCAGACACTCTGAAGTCCTGATCGCCGCCCTCCGCTCAGGACAGGTTAGCGATGATCTTCTCTAAAAAGAGAGAGGTGTTACGACCTCCGAGGTGAAACTATCAAATATTTACATGAATAAAAACTAAGTGAGATTTTTAAGACGTAAAACCAGTGACCTACAGATTATATGTGAGTGAATATATGTACAGTGTATAGATACCTTTATTTATGAATAGTTTAAATCAGATATTTAATGACGTGCTGCTTTTTGTTACTGCCTTCACACACAAAACAGAACCTGATAGTTTAAAGAGTCACGTCACCGTACGGTTCACGTCAACACCCCGAGGGAACAGACGCCATGATGTAAACATGCTAACTGCTAACAGATCTGCAGCCCTGATCCTGAAAGAGTCCGGGCGCTGTGTGAATGTCAGAGAACCAGAGGTATCTCTCACTCTCTCTGACAGGTTTCTATATAAATATGTATAAACTTTGTAACCGTGTTGTCTTCTGTTCATATTTACTCAAGCTAAACCACGCTAAGTGTAGCTGATTATAGCGACACGGCGTCCGGACTGTCTTTGGAATCAGGGTCTGTCAGGATCTAGAGTCCACAGAGGTTGATTAAAGAGAGAACTACAGCAAGAACCTGAAAGGATCCAACAGAAGTAAACGCAGCCACAGCCAATCAGTGTGTAGTTTAAAGCTTTAAAACATGTCTGATATCACAGATTACCGTCACATCACGTGCTTCTCCGTAGACATGGGACCTTTTTAACTTCAGCTTTTAACAAGTGAAGTCATCGGATGACCCTGAGCGAGCTAACGTTAGCCCCCCGTGGAGCCCTGCCAAAGATCTTCAGTCAAACACTGGTTTTTAACTTGAACCTGCTTTATTCAGTGTTTTACTGGTTCGAATCCGCCCGTCTAGAGACAAGCGGACCTCTGAGGACGACTCGGCCTCCTCT
>NC_048279.1:3766291-3768791 GCF_009762535.1 Notolabrus celidotus | reverse complement strand
GGAGCTCAGGGACTCCAGAAAGGTGTACCTGTTGTAGGAAGTTCTGTGGTGGAGAACAAAGTGAGCCTGATGCTAAGCCGGTCACAGAGTCCTGTATCATTATAGTGCACTGACAAACAGCAGACGTGATGAGAAGCTGTTATCTCAGAGGAATGTGTCTGAAGGTAGAGTTATAATAATCATGATTACAGTGACTCTCATCACAATAAAGACACCTCAGCGTTTTTATCAAACTGAGGAGGTGTGATCAGAGTTCTACTGACAGAATATTATCATTGTCATTACTGAATCAGGCCACTAGATGGAGCTGCTGCATCAGAATGAAGTCTAAGCACAGTACAGGACACCGTCACTCCTGCTGCATGTGTGAGTCAGGCTGAGGAAAGAAAACAAACCTGAAATCATTCTGATGGATGAATTCTTAGTGGAAATGACTCTCATGAAATACTCCTACATCTAAAAACATCCTCTAAACTGGAGCCATGAGGCACTGCCCTCTCTCTTTAATGGACGTGTGCTCCTGTTGAATAATATTTGACATGTTATCAGTGCAACAGTCTCTCTGTTACTTTAGATCCTGTTCATACTGTCAGTAATGCCAAAGGATCAAACATAGTCCTCAGTAAATAACTGCCTAAATGCGGGATGATATCGACTAGTCTTGGTCTCGGTGCGCTCTGGTCTCGGTGCGCTCTGGTCTCGGTGCGCTCTGGTCTCGGTGCGCTCTGGTCTCGGTGCGCTCTGGTCTCGGGCATGGCTAAAGGGATCGCTTCACAACCACATACCCTGGAATCTACACTATGATTGGCTGCATAGGAGTGAGCCATCTGATTGGTTACAGACATTGCCCTGCAGTCTCAAAAATTCCATTCACAAATGCAGTGAGGTTCACAAATTACAAACAGTTCGTAAATGCAGACTGAACAGTCCGTATATAAATGTAACAAGATACAAGGCAGCCCAAGGTTGAAATAAAGCTCAACTAACTGCTGTACTGTCATTTTTAGATCCAAACTGGTTGATCTCCAGTGCTAACTTGGATACTTTCACGTGCGCACGTGAACGTATCTGCTGCGCACGAGAAAAGTATCTGGTGCTCACGAGAAAGTATCTCGTGTGCACGAGATACTTTCCAAAAAAAAATGTCTGCACATGTCACTTTAGGGGCTCAGTATCCTGCAGCTACACTTGAAGGATTTTGTACTCTGCTAAACTGCTATCATAATCCTTGGTTTAATGTTCCAGCTGGTTTGAGACCCTGTCAGTAATAAACATGGTTTAATATGTGTCCTCATGGTTTGTCTGAACTTTAGCTCAGTGAGGTTCAGGGCCGGTCCAGAGGAAGATGAGAAAGCAAAGTATCAAATCTAGCATTGTCAGTGTTGTGGAAAAACATGCATGAATGTGACGAGTATTATTTGAAATCCCTGATTGTTTGTACATATGGATGACGCACCTCCAGGCCCTCCCACTGTGAAGAATGAAGCCAAAATACCAGCTGACATGTTGAGCTGGTGACGTAGTTTGAAGGTAACCGGAGCTGTGATCTATAATAAACTCACATTCAATTTACCTTCATAGCATCACAACTCTCTCAGGTGGGTCAAGTCCTCAGGTGGGTCAAGTCCTCAGGTGGGTCCAGTCCTCAGGTGGGTCCAGTCCTCAGGTGGGTCCACTCCTCAGGTGGGTCCAGTCCACAGTGTCACAGATCATTGTTGGGTTTAAAGCAAACTCTCTTGGTTATGGTGCATTCAATGACTCTTGTGTTAGTGTTAGTTTTGTTTTCTCTCACCGTTCCTCCTCTACTCTGATAATCCGGAGCACACAGCGCTGCAGGAGCCTCATTGGTCAACACAGCTGTCAATCATGATGTCACACCCCCTCTTTTTATATCATCAATAACTAATTCAAAGTAAACTAGTCATAAACGTGAACACTGAGACATACATCAGCATGATAAGAACTAACTATAATGACAGAAACCATGTTTATTTGACCTGTTTGTTTTAGAGTCTGACCCATGTCCCATCTGTTAACATGGAGGAGGCGGGGCTTATGACCTATACTGCAGACAGCCAGCATGGGGAGCTCTACATATCCTGGATACACTTTTGGGAGTTGGCATGTCATCCATTTTTATGCAGTCTAAAAACCATCTTGCTTACAGTTTCTAAACTTTATGGTGAAGTTTTATTAGACAGCTACCATCAGTCTTCACAAACTTCAAGTAACAGATTCCTGATGGTTAGCAGAGCTCCTTAGAGTTTTCTATAGGACTAAAAGACAGATTCTGCAAGTGTAAAAGAAAAATGAACACTCACCTTGATGATAAAAAACAACATCTCTCATATTAAGCTGTAAATATGACATGAAGTCAGATTTATGAAGCAGAAATTCAGATACTGTTATTTTTAATTTGTATGTTTAGATTGTTTATAATTTATGACTTACAGTTAAATTAGTATTACCCTTTTTTATGATTTCAAAAATTTAACTACAT
>NC_048279.1:3761572-3766091 GCF_009762535.1 Notolabrus celidotus | reverse complement strand
TGTTTCATTTCTGTGGATTCTAGTTCTGTGTGTGTGTGTGTGTGTGTGGTGTGTGTGTGTGTGTGTGTGTGTGTGTGTGTGTGTGTGTGTGTGTGTGTGTGTGTGTGTGTGTGTGTGTGTGTGTGTGTAAGTAATCTGTTATCTCAGGTCATGTTTTTTCCCATCCAGCTGCTCCAGATCAGCACGTCTCCCCCTGCTGGTGTCTCATGGTGTTACACTCTGAGAGGAGCTGCTCTGCTGACTACTGATGCTCATGTTACACACACACACAAAAACACACACACACACACACACAGAGGACCTGTTCACACCTGGGCTCACTCAGATGTTAATGTTATTGTAGACCGGTCAGGTGATGCAGGCTCGTCAGTGTGCAGCATGGTCCTGTATTTAACCCGCCGCCTGTCTCTGAATCAAACAGGAAATAATGTGTCCTGTATCACATAATCAGCAACTAAACTGAATATTGAGATGAGACAGCAGAGATAAGATGAGTGTGAGAGGAGAGAGGCTCTTACAGGATGCAGACACAGTGGACGCAGACTGTCCTGAAGTCTTTGAGAGTGCATGTGTGTGAACAGGGATTTACACAGGACTTCCACCAGATCTGTGTCTGATATAAAATGGATGTCATCTTGCTCTGCTTGAAGTGAGGCCGCCACAAAAACTGCTCCCCCTAGTGGCTGGCTGCAGTATAGATCAGAAACTCCGTCTCCCCCATTCATTTGAATGGGGCTGCAGTCAAACTTTAAAAAGTAAATACATGTCATAAGAATGTTTCTCCCATCAGTATGCTGAGGTGATATGTAGTTATTATTTGACTGTTTTGTGTTCAAGGCCTCTTTTTTCTGAAAAGTTTCTTCTTGGTTAGTTATTAGAGTTTAAAAAACGAGGTTTTACTTCCTGGTTTGCTTTGATTGACAGCTGCAGTAGAGAGAAACTCCGCTCATCATGACGGTTTGTTGTTGTAGTTAAGTGAAATACGATCTGGTGATAACACAGAGTGTTTTATTCTAAAAATTAACCAGGTTTTTATTTTGTTTTGGTGAAACCTGACTTCCTGTCCCGCTCCATCTGCTCTATTGAGATTGATGCGTCATGCTGGCATCCGGCAATAATAGAAGTCTTGCGGATCCAGTGGAAGTTAACACATTGACTAGAATAGAAACCCATCAGATCCAGAGCTGTGACGGACCAGACACAGATCTGGTTTCATTTGGCCGTAAACGTCTCTGACGCGCGATACCAGGTGTGACAGACTCTCCCTCTCACTGCTTTAAGACCATCCTGCACACGTGTCACTCTGACCTGATGAGTGACGTGTAAACCAGTTTTCACATGACCAGCTGATGTAGAATGAAGCAGAGCGGTCTCTTGTACCCGTCGACCTCACGGTGACCTCCTGCAGGGATCAGACGTCTGATTTCACGCTCTTCATGGAGGCGGAGCTTCCTGTTTCCTTTCCGTGACTCTTCATGCCCACACTCTGAACCAGCTGAGTCCGTCAGACACTCTGAAGTCCTGATCGCCGCCCTCCGCTCAGGACAGGTTAGCGATGATCTTCTCTAAAAAGAGAGAGGTGTTACGACCTCCGAGGTGAAACTATCAAATATTTACATGAATAAAACTAATGAGATTTTTAAGACGTAAAACCAGTGACCTACAGATTATATGTGAGTGAATATATGTACAGTGTATAGATACCTTTATTTATGAATAGTTTAAATCAGATATTTAATGACGTGCTGCTTTTTGTTACTGCCTTCACACACAAAACAGAACCTGATAGTTTAAAGAGTCACGTCACCGTACGGTTCACGTCAACACCCCGAGGGAACAGACGCCATGATGTAAACATGCTAACTGCTAACAGATCTGCAGCCCTGATCCTGAAAGAGTCCGGGCGCTGTGTGAATGTCAGAGAACCAGAGGTAACTCTCACTCTCTCTGACAGGTTTCTATATAAATATGTATAAACTTTGTAACCGTGTTGTCTTCTGTTCATATTTACTCAAGCTAAACCACGCTAAGTGTGGCTGATTATAGCGACACGGCGTCCGGACTGTCTTTGGGATCAGGGTCTGTCAGGATCTAGAGTCCACAGAGGTTGATTAAAGAGAGAACTACAGCAAGAACCTGAAAGGATCCAACAGAAGTAAACGCAGCCACAGCCAATCAGTGTGTAGTTTAAAGCTTTAAAACATGTCTGATATCACAGATTACCGTCACATCACGTGCTTCTCCGTAGACATGGGACCTTTTTAACTTCAGCTTTTAACAAGTGAAGTCATCGGATGACCCTGAGCGAGCTAACGTTAGCCCCCCGTGGAGCCCTGCCAAAGATCTTCAGTCAAACACTGGTTTTTAACTTGAACCTGCTTTATTCAGTGTTTTACTGGTTCGAATCCGCCCGTCTAGAGACGAGCGGACCTCTGAGGACGACTCGGCCTCCTCTAAGAAGGACCGGTCTTAAAGAGTGAGACTGAAGCTCAGCTGCTTCATGTGGACATCAAGAGTCACTCCTCCTCAGCTCCACACGGACACTGATGCAGAGCGAGGAGCCGAATCCTCCTGAGGTTTGAACAGAGGTGACGTCAGTGGAAGGTGATTGATGGAGTTCAGAAGAGTGTGTGTGTGTGTGTGTGTGTGTGTGTGGAGCAGCTGAGTGTCTGATAGAGAGTGTGTGAGAGGTGTGATCCAGACCAGAGGGGATGTGACTTCATATTCAGTATTAATTCATTTACACACACCTCAACACACACTCCTATCATCCACACACACACGCACACACTCACACACTTCAGTCCCGTCCATGAATACTTGAGTTTCTCTCTGACTCGTTCCCTGAGCCGCTCTCACTCCTGGTGCTACGATGTGTTGTGGTCAGTGTCGGCCATGATAATAGTCATAATAAGCGAGTGATGATGTAATGGATTTCAGTGTTACATGGCTCCTCACACAGGTGTCCGCATCAGTGTGAACAGGACCACGCTCAGACTGGTGGACCGCTGACTCGGACTCGGGGACACGTGGAACAAGACTGGTTTATAACCTGACCTGAGCTGAGCTGGATTTGCCTGTCTCTTAAGATCCTGCAGTCCTATAGGTCAATCATGTCCCGCCCTCCTATAGGCTCAGGGAGCTGTCAATCATCCCGGTGTGGTCGTCGTCGTCGTCGTCTTCTCAGCTCCTCTACAACTACCTCCACAGCAGCAAAAACACAGCCCGTCCTCTCTGCTAACACACTGTCATCAGCCTCGAGCCTGTGAATGTCTACACACACACACACACACACACATATGATACACACACTATCTTCACATCAAAGTGCTGGACTCCCTATTGCCCCTCCCCTCTCTAACGTGGTTTCTTCTGATTGTGGGTCAGCTTCAGATCTTGAAGGTACACAGAGAGCATCATTTAGCCTTAAAGGGTTCAGTGTGTTTGACACACTCTCATGTGAACTCTTGTCTGTGGTCTGTTCTACCTGTTCCCAAACTCCACACCTGACTGTACCTGAGTAATCACTGGTGGGCGGGGCTGAACCTCCTCCTGGCTGCATCAGAAAAGCTCCTGAGATGTGAAAGTGTACTGGCGCTTTAAGAGTGCCTCAGTAAAGAGTGTTGCTGCTATTGAATAATATAGAACGTGTTGCTCTGACTTTAAGCACGTTTGTGTGTTTAGGACTTTATTTTCATAGATGACTCTAAAGTGGTCCTGGTCCTGCGTCCTGGTCTCTGTGACTCTAAATAGGACTATAGTTTACGAAATGAACATGATGCTGTGTTGAAGAAGACTTGAAACTAGAGATTGAGACCTTAAACTCATTAGTGTTTACTGAGGGAATAAATCAGCTGAGAAGGAGGACCATGTTCTCGTGGAGTCGCCCCCTGCTGGGCAGTAGAAATAATGCAGGTTTAAAACGCTTCACTTGAAAACAAAGAAGCAGCGTCCAGGTCTTAAATACAGTCTGTGTTTGAAACACGAGACAGAGCAGGACTAAGAATCGGACTCCTTCATGTCAGACTGGAACTCAACCCTATAACGTGAATCTAGACCCCATTAATCCCAGTAAAGGCCCAGTCTGCAGAGCTCTACCCTGTTATCTGCTGCTGGGATCAGTCCTGATTGTAACCACTAGAGGAGGGTCGGACTAGATGAGTAACCACTACAGTCGTAGTAGACCAGTCCATCCACTGGGACCGACCACTATTATGTCAAACACTGAAGCTTAGAGACTGATTCAAAGTTCACGCTGGTCTGCAGAGGGCTTTGAGTGACAAATCCTTGATGGTGCCCCCAGTAATCCAGATTATAATCTATTCTCAAAGTATTCTATATTGGTATCCTGTTGTCTAGAATGTCACCAGGGTTTTAGGCGTCATTGAACGCGTAACAAGAACTGTTTGGATACTTGATGGATTAGATTGTGCCAGCAGAGAACGACAGATCCTCACCAACACGTTTCAGGGAGCCCCGCCCCAACAATCCTAGAACTCTGAGTCTCCGTAGTACCACT
>NC_048279.1:3378604-3402612 GCF_009762535.1 Notolabrus celidotus | reverse complement strand
TGAGATGTTATCTGTGATTATCTGTTTTATTCTAAATAAAATGTGTTGAATTCTTTATATGTGTTGCTTCAACTACATTTCAACTCATTTTGCTTCAGCGTATGTGTTACCTAAAGGATACATGTGTTACACTTTACAATAAGGGTCCAAAAAGCATTCACTAATGCTTAATTATGGTTAAGTAATGCTTATGAGGCAGTTTAGCATTTATAATGTGTTACTTAAGTGATGCATGTGTTACACTTTACAATAAGGGTCCAGAAAGCATTCACTAATGGTTAACTAATTAAGTTTTGTAACTTTTATTAATGCTTAATAATGTATTAATTAACTCTGAGCAGTGGACATTAATTAACTGCTTATTAATGCATTAACTAATGTGTTAGTTAATGTTAGGTAATACATTATAACGATTATTAAACTATTATTAAACTGTTAATTAATGCTTAATAATGCATTTACTAACGCTAATTAAGGGACCCTTATTGTAAAGTGTTACCACTTTAGGTATATAGCACTTTTCAATACAAGTAACAAAGTGCTTTACAGAAGGCAGTAAAAACATCAAGTACTAAGCAAAATGAAGAGATTAAAAATAAAATGAAATAAAAGCTTAAAAACCCTACAAACTTATAAAACAGACCCTTAAGATCAGAGCTAAAATTAAATAGAATTACACAATAAAAGCTATCCTGTAAAAGTGTGTCTTGAGTAATGATATAAAACATCTGATTTCCTCTGGCAGGCTGATCCAGAGTGTAGGAGCCCTGACTGAAAACGCCCTATCCCCTTTGGTTCTCAGTCGGGTCCTTGGAACAGTTAACAGAGCACTGCCAGATGATCTCAGACTGCGATCAGGTTTGTAGGGGGATAAAAGCTCAGAGATATAGAGAGGGGCAAGACCATGTAGTGCTTTAAAAGTCAATATAAGAATCTTAAATTAATCCCAAAAAAAAAGAGGCTAGAGAATAAAGAGGCTTCATACCTGCCTCTAAAAACATACAACCTGAGAGGAGGTTCGCTCAGGGATTCAATTAGTAGTTATATAAGTATACAGGTTATTGGGCCATTTAGAGACATACTACTATTTGTTTTCCTCAATAAACAAGCATCTTTTACCCAAACTAAGACCCCCATTCTGCAGACTGACTGTCCTTGTAGGTAACCCAGAGGACCCATATCACAATGTGATGGTCTTGATAGACCACTTCACCAAATATGACCAGCAGCAGCTTCCAAAAAAAACCTCAAGCAACAATTCCTCAAGGAAATATGTGGTTCAACACTCGGGTCTTAGGACTGTACTGTACCGCAGAACTTTCTCCAATCCTCCACTCCATCTTCTGGGAATCCTACAGGACCGCCTCTGTTCCAACATCATGGAAAACTTCCACCATCATACCAGTGCCCCAAAAAAAACTCTGCCCTTCAGAACTCAACCGCTTCTATCTATCTTATAAGTCTCTGTCTTTATCCTGACAGGTGTGGACTGAGAGAGCCACATGGCACGACTTAGTGTCGTCAAACAGCTTGTTTTTATCAGGAACCGGATATTTGTTCATAAACTTGGATGAATAAAGAAGCAGTACAAGCTTGAGAGCATATTTACTGAACGATCTGATGTTTCAGAGAGCCGGGTTTGGACACGCAGAGAAGTTAAAGTTGCTCCTCCAAATAAATCCGACTGAGGAGACACAAAAAGCAACTTCAATCTGCAGAGACTCAGAGAAGTCTCTACACCGCTCCCCAGAGACGGAGGATGGCTTCAGGACACGAGAGCAAAGGGCCAAGGCAGGGAAGTGATGCTAGGAAAGAGCAGCCCTGCACTTTGGTGAAACAACTCAATCCTGAACTTTCTATGTTTGACACACAGGACCAGGGCTGATGCTGTTTTCATGCAGAAGTCAGACCCATCTTGCTGTGCAGCTTATGGCACTAAAATGTTGTCCAAAGAGTCTGAGCTCCAGGTTTTGCACTCAATCAAATTCTAGTCCTAGAGTCTTGATATACACCTCCATATAGAGCATCTCGCATCGCCACTTTCTGAAAAATGTGCCTGAAATCGAGGATTTTAAACCCCAACAGTTACCGAAAAAGCTGCACAATTCTGTAGAGACTGGTTTTTAATAGAGAGAGGAAATGAGAGATTGTCGTGAGGGTAAGTGGAACAAACGTTGTAAGTCGTCAGTGTTTGAATTGGTTGAAAGAATTAAAAGGACCTGCAGATAGGAGACACATTTAAACGGCCTGCTCTGGTTTATTTGATGTAGATGTGATAAATTTCAGAAATCTTAACAGGTTTCGATCCCCTGCTTTCATCAGTCTTTATCCCACCTCTTCATCTCTCTCTCACATACACTCATCCCATCCCTCCACCTTTCTCCCTTTCTCCTCGCTCTCATTCTCTCCTCTAAATAACGATGCAGAGAACTTAAATCTCAGCCGCAGAATAAGAATGAATCTGTGCGTCCGTCCTCAGAGATGGGGCCTTTCAGCAGAGCGCGCTATTTATGTTCCAATCCAATCCAGCCGTGACTCACTCACACCATTACTCTCATTCAGGATTATTATTATCGTGCCTGTCTGCACTAACTGCAGTTTATACCTGTCTGAAGTTTCAGACCATCTCCACGCTGCTCCATGCTGAGCAGCCGTAGCTGCAATCACAGACCTTTAAAGAGAAAGAAATGATACAGAGAGCTGTCTGACCAAACAGCCTCATATCATCTGTGTCAAACACTGTCGGCCAGAGATCTGCTGCAGGCCTTCAAAATAAAAGCCTCTGAAGGGTTTCAATGTCCAAATAAGGAGGGATCAATCTTTATTTATAAAGCGCCAAATCACAACAAATGTTCTCCTCAGACTCTTCCCAAACAGAGCAGGTCTAGACTGTACTCTATGTTCTATTATAAACAAAGACCCAACATCAAGACAGGATCAGATCCAGTCCCATCTTACAGACAGGACTCAGTCTGATCTCATCTTAATCCACCATGAGCAGAGCACTTTGCAGCATTTAGCAAGTTACAGTGGCAAGGACAAACTTCCTTTAACAGGCAGAAACCTCCAGCAGGACCAGACTCATGTTAGACACACATCTGCTGAGACCATGTTGGAGAGAGGGATAGAGGGAGATGAAGAGAGAGAGAGAGATGATAGTGGTGAGACGGATAGTAGTAGTTGTAGCAGCTGGGGTCTGGCACATCCACAGCAGCAGAGATCCAGAGGAACCTACGAGACAAGGGAGCTCAGGGACTCCAGAAAGGTCTATGGTTAGTAACTTTAATGGGACAAGGAGAGAGAGGGAAGACAGGATCCCAGTGTGTCAGTCTAAGCCTATAGCAGCATAACTAAGAGCTGGTCCAAGCCTGATCCAGCTCTAACTATAAGCTTTCTCAAAAAGGAAAGTTTGAAGCTGCTCACGTTCTATTTTTCTGCAGCTGAAACTTTCTGAAAATGATGAAGTGTTTGTTTGATTCTTCTGGCTGACATCCATCTGCCTCCATTTTGTACCTTCTCCATCTCTTCCTCTCACCCTCCATCTGTCCACTTCTGTCTTTGTCTCGCCTCTATCCCTCCTCTCTCTGTGTCCACTCCTCTCTCTCTCTCTCCCTCTCTGTGGGGATGCTCGTGTGTTTCTCTCTGCAGCTGACGGACTGCTGAAGCTCCTGCTGTTTGAGTGACGCCACCGTGACAGCAGCGTTCTGGACACTCTGAATGTTTTGCTGTGTGTGCATGGAGGGTTTTTGCAAAGTGAGCACATATGTGTGTGAAGTAGCAGTGAAAGCAGTGTGTGTGTGTGTGTGTGTGCGTGTGTGTGTGTGTCTGTGTTGGTTCCATGAAAGATTGAAGCACCTGTAACGTGTGTCTTTGAGGTGTCACACACACTCAGGACTACACCAGAGGAGGTGACAGGAGGAATCTGAGGAAGAGGAGGAGTTTAAACATCTTCCAGACGGAGCCTTCAGTCTGACGCTCTGAGTTTCATCACTAAACACTGAGAGTGAGATAAAAACACGTTCCAGCTCTTCTAAAACTTTCACTCCAGTGTGTTAAACTCTGCAAACATCCATGGAGTTTAAAGCTCGCTGCCCCTGCTTCTTCAAACTTCAGACCGTGCAGACGAACATGCAGACACACTCACTGGAGTTCAGCCTGTAGATGTGTGAATCAGTTCAGCCCTCGCCCCTCTCTGTCGTTAAAAATGCAATCACAGTCCTGACAAGCTGTGTGTGTTAAAATGTATTTATATCTAAGGCTGCAAAACTTCTGCCTCTTCTCTGAGTTTAACTGCAATTTTAAAGTTCAAAGGTTATCTGGAGGCTGCTGGGGTTACACACACTCGGATACAAAGACACTTTTATTTTAAAATTATTTTAAAAAATAGAGGAAAGTTAGTCATTAATGAGATCTCTCATTTAAGTCTCAAATACGACTCATGTCATGGTCTCCACTATTTCTCCTAGTGAATTTTAGGAGAAACAAATGAGAAACGAATGAGAACAATTTGAAACTTGAATGAGGCTGAAGTGAGAATCTCAATTTTGTCTCTGGAGATTTAGAAGAGAAAGCCTTGAGCAGTAAAATTTTCCTCTGGGTCTGCTCCGTTCTGTTTATCTAGAAAACATGATTTCAGATCTAAAAAGTCTACCATGAAATCTAAACTAAGTTACTACAAGCACAGACAAGTTTACAATGTTCCTCTGGAATCAAAGCAGTGTGTGAGCTCCAGACCTCCACATGCTTTCTCAGGTTAGATGCTGATGTTTTGGAGGCTGTGATGAAGTTTCTGTGGTAAACAGATCAGAGATTTACAACAATACAAACAATCATTCTTTATTTCAACAACCTCAAACGTGGGTTTAAAATATGGCCGTGGTGCTCAGGTAGAGAATCATCATCCTTCTCAGTCATAGCCATCATCACCACGACTAAATGAACGACTGATCTGAAGAACGTTTGATCTACGCTCAACCCAGGTACGGCTACACCACTGAGACAAACCAAACACAAGGACACCAACAGTTTACGGTCTTATGGGATCTGATTTCAGAAAAGAAGACTCATCAGCTGACTTCAAAGATAAAGTACAGAGTAACTAGAGCACTGATAGAAATGTAGAGGAGTCAAAAGGAGGATATTTGTCTTTAAATGGAGTCAAAGTTATAAGTTCCCCATAAAATAATACTCAAGTAAAATACAGATACTGAAAAACTGTACTTAAGTAGATTTACTTTGTTACTTTCCACGACTGTTAATAATAATATAACACTTTCTTTAGCACTTTGGGTACCCAGAAATGCGCTATACAAATCCTATCAATTAGTGTTATTATTACTTTTCAAAACAGGGTTACAACGTTCTTTACAAATGTTTTTTAAAATAAATAAAATTAAATAGAAAAAAAGAAAAGATACATTTGGGAATACAGTGATTAAAACGTTTTAAATTAAATAAAACATAATTTAAATTAAAACAGAACAGCACAGTTAACAACATAAGAGCCACAAAACAACATAAAAAAGAGAAGTACAAAATGTAGACCACGAAGGATAAAAAGGAATAAAACAAGCAAAAACAAACAACAATAGAATAAAAGGAAATCAGAGTAAGAGGAAGAATAAAATAATAAAATAAACCAAAGATAAGAGATTACAACGATCAAGAAATAAAAGATAAAAGATCCTGCCTTATACAGAACAAAAGCAGCGTATGGAGGATTCAAACACGCTCAGATATCATCTCCTGTAAAAGCCATAGACTGTATAGATAATGGACATATTATCCGTGATGTCACCCATCTGTTCCTGAGCACTGTTTTGAAGACGATCGTCGGCAGGAGCCATATTGGAAATGCTGAACTCAACCAAACTTAGTTTGAGCTTCCTCGCTAACAGCTATGTGTTCCCACCTGTCAGTCAAGTCAGTCATGTCCTTATTTGGGCAAAACTTGTAATCTTAATATCTTCTGAACCGTCGCGTTAGGAAAAAATTCACCCCCTGTACAGTGTGTGCTGATAGAGAAATGATCTATCCAGACTACACTTGTTTTTTGAACCAGACTGTAAACATGTTTATTTCTGCTGTAAAGATGGTCTTCTTTGAATGGGTGTGTATGTGGTTTCTGGTGTTTCTGCAGTCAGCCTCAAGCGGATTCTCGATGAACTGCAGTTTATAACACTTCCACATGGGCTTCATATTTTGAGACTGCAGGTTGCCGGTTGGTAAAAGCACATCAATAAAAATGTGATTTCAAAAGAGATTTAAAAGAAGATGAAGATCAATCTGGTCTCCTCAGGCAGGTTGATCCAGAGGGCCGCGCTCTAGCATTAAAGGCCTGCCTGCCTTTGGTCCTCAGTCTCGACTGTGGCATGGAGAGAAGACCCTCAGCTGAGGACCTCATGTTAAAACCGGGTACTTATTCAAAAATGATTGGAGACAGTTTAAGCAAAAACAGTTTGGGTCTCTAGAGCTCATTTCTGTCTTCATGAGGACTGTGCAGCTGAGTTTACATACAACTCACCTGTTTACAGCAGATTAAAGATTAAATAGAGGAAGGCTCATCATCTTAAAGGTGTTAGCAAGCAGACATTTGTTAACTAGCACTAAATGAGAAGCAGGGAATTACACAAGTGTTGAATTTCTAGTATCATGACAGCTTTTAATCTGGTGGTGGCGCTGGTTGTAGAATCAGCGGGTCAATATCAAGTTTTAAGGCGATCTATCCAAGGTATGTTGAGACAATCAGAAAGACCCAAGATAAGTCACCCAAGTCTCAGCCAATTTAACATCAGAGATATTTTCTGATCCTTTCTTCTCGTGTGGTATTAAAGTCTTTTTAATTTTATCATAGTGAAGTATATACATATCAGATCTTTATTGTTAGCCTGTGTCACACGCTCCTCTATCAGACAGTGTTTTTACCTCCATGTGTCTGCATGCTGTTTGTTTTCCCAAACGTCCACCCTCACCTGAAGTGTGTGTTTGTCCCCCCAGCACTGTTTCTACTTGTGTGTTAATTGATGGTGTTCCTGTTATACTAACAGTACCGACGCAGCGCTGGTTTCAGACGCGCTCCGGTCCCTGCAGCTCCACAACACTTGATGATTACAAGCTGTTCCTCTTGCTCTAATTATCTGATGGGTGGGATCGCTCTAGGGCATCTTTTTTTAAACGCGTCACTCTGGTTGTTTTTTTTTCTGTTTGCCCGCTGCATTGTGTGGAGAACCTTTGACGTGTGGAACAGCCATTATTTTTACCCAGCGAAAGGCTGCAATTACCACTTTGTGTGCTGTAATTTGAGCCCTAAAAATGAACAGAGAATAATTTTATGAGCATGTAAATCAGGGTGAGAGGGCTGCTGGATATCTGTGTGTGTGTGTGTGTGTGTGTGTGTGTGTGTGTGTGTGTGTGTGTGTGTGTGTGTGTGTGTGTGTGTGTGTGTGTGTCTGTTAGAGAGAGAGAGGGGTGGAGTCATGTGCATGGGGAGAGATGAGGGAGCTATAATCTTATTTGTGAAGTTAAATCAGTCATTGTTCATGACTGTGAATATGGTTTCTGTATCAGTGCTCAGTCTGGATTAGTGTTTAAGTTTGCACACACAGAGACCCTCCTAACACACACACACACACACACACACACACACACACACACACACACACACTGTACGTTCACTCTGGCTATCTGAGCAGACACTCATGCATGTTTGAGCGCACCACTGACTTGATGGGACCTGATTTAGAAAATCTCTTCTCCGAGTCGCTTCGTATTTCTCCTCCACTGGCCTATTGTGCAGCTCTGACAGTCAGCAGACAGTGCAGGTCATGTGTGTGTGCGTGTGTGTGAGAGTGTGTGTGTTTCACGCAGTGTGGGCCTACATGCAAGCTGACCTTCATGCCTGCACACAGAGTCCGTCCGGGTGGAGTTGTGAGACCACTCTGTACAGGTGTAGTGCTACTATCGTTCACTAGGGGGAGCACTTGACCTGCTCTCCTCCTCCTCACTCAGCTGAGCTCACTCTGAACACACAGATCTGCTGCTCTGGACGATGTCAGAGTCTGTCTGATGGAAAAGAACCAGAGGAGGATATTTATGGAAAGCAAAACATTAAGATTAAAGTCCAAAGCAATGCTCTGGACTGAACCCAGGTCCTCTAGTATATCTGGTGTTTGCAAC
Organism: Notolabrus celidotus; assembly: GCF_009762535.1. Lineage (NCBI taxonomy): Eukaryota > Metazoa > Chordata > Actinopteri > Labriformes > Labridae > Notolabrus > Notolabrus celidotus. The sequence continues at coordinate 3,394,437 of NC_048279.1, read as the reverse complement.
ACAACTCAGGTACGCTGGAGAAAAGATGTACACATACACGTAATAAAAATCAATAAAACATTATGATTTAAGGCAGGGGTTCCCAAACTGTTCAACCCGCGACCCCTAAAATATCAGTGCCAAAGACTCGCAACCCCCACTGTCCCTCAAAGTGATTTAATGTGTCTTCATTTAGCTGGTTTGCAGAAAATGACCCTACCTATATGAGCATGTGTCTGTGTTTCCTGTGCTGTTATGAATTAACCTGCTGCTACTGATGCTTTGATAATTCACTGTTCACTAACCCTAAACTTAGGAGTCATCTGGAGAAAAGAAAGGCAGAAAACTCATTATACTTTCTATTTTCAAGGTTTTATTTCAAGGTTGGCTACTATTTATGTTGATATTGTTTACTATAATGTAAAAAATGTACTATTTTTAAATAACATCAAAAAAAGAAAACTCGCGACCCCTCAAAGGGTCCCAACCCACACTTTTGGAACCCCTGATTTAGGGATCAGTCTGATAGTTGCAGAAATTCTAACACTGAAAACATCTCAAATAAAAATTGAAGGATGTAATACAGTGTTTTTTTCTATAGCAGCAACAATGACAGTGCAGAATGATGTTATTAAAAACACCAAAGCCCTGTGAAATGAAACTGCAGCATGTTGGGTTTAAAAACTGATCACAGCATTAAAGGACAAGGACACCCAAGGGGTCCCGACCCACAATTTGGGAACCCCTGATTTAAGGGACGTGGTACCCGTGTTGTAGATATTGTCTCAAGTAAAATCTTATTTATTAAAGCTTTTTGTGTGTTTTTAGTATTCTGATGTTGCACCATAGATTAGATATAGAGCAAAGTTTAAATGCACTAAAGATGCAAAAATAATCCACAGCAGCAGAAATCCGTGGGCTAAAAATGCAGAAATGTTTTAGGTAAAAGTGCAATATGCAGAAAAAGGAGAAGACATTTCTTTTGGTTGAAAAAACCCATTACTGGAAAGATGCTAGAAACAGGATGAGAAAGAACCCCCCTGAGGTTAGCCTGCAAGGTAACACTATAAATGAAATGTATTTGAAATAACATGCCACATTCAGCCATTCACACCACATCCATACACTAATGAAGAGGCTGCTATGTAAATCAGCCCATCAGTATTAATTACTCCCATCCCATACAAATCTTGGATTGTGAAGTGCCCTGCACCCCCACCCTTTTGCTTCTGAATGACTTTTCTGTGCTTCAAATATCTACACCTCAAAAATGTACATTACTGGCTGGACTAATGGCAGCAAAAAAACAAAAAGGCTGGCTCTACGGTGGAAATCACCACATTCTCTCTCAAGGTCTCAGTGGTTTAATATCTTAGTATCCTGAATAGGGTTGCAAAATTCAGGGAATTTTCAAAGTTGGAAACTTTCCATGGGAATAAACGGGAATAAACCAGGAATTTACTGAACTGAAGGTTGGCTCTTCATACTTAAATATAAATATAGGGGAAAATATATTTTCCATAATCCTAAATTAATACTAAAACCAACAGATTTCATGCAAGTACAGTTGAATATCTGCTATTAATCAATCACATGCACATAGCACACTGCTTACTGCAGGGCTATTGAGACCACGCCCCCTACATGCACTGTGCATTCCTCCATCACATGCACACATGATTTCTATTTTGGATGGATGTCTGCTTATAACAAAACAAATATTTATGCTTGGATATGATACCTCTTCATTAAATTACCCTCAATTCCCAGTTAATTCCCATTAAATCCCATTATTCCAATGGAAAATTTACAATCTGGAATATTTCCAAAATTCCTCAGCTTAACTTCCCATGGAAATTTACTGGAAACTTTCTGGAAATTTACCGGAAATTTCCCACCCCCCTCTGCAACCCTAATCTGGAAGCACTATCTCATCCTGGTCAACATCTATAAAATCCAAGAATATGTGTAACCTTATGAGTCACTGAGCATTATCACGGTACTTCACAGCCATTTCCTTTCCTTTTGTTGTTGTTCCTTTTATTTATATTCATATTATAAATGTTGTTATTATCACCATTTACTTCCTTTATCACTTGGAATACATATTCCCTATTGATCACATGGAGAACTATTTAATAGAGGTGAGGTGGGTGTCGCCATACCTTCTTTTATTTATTGTTTCTGTGTTTTGCTCTATGATATGCCTTGTCCTATCTCATACAGCTCATGTTTCATTGGGCTGCATATCTTTGAAAACAATAAAAATGTGATCGCACAAAACATTTCTCCCATCCTCACACCCATGGCACAGCACCGGGGACACTTCGGAACGTGGGATCGAACCCCCCCAAGTTCCGATTGAGAGACGAGTTCGCTTTACCACTGGACCACAGCTGCGCCTGTGTTTGTTGAACGTCTCTGTTCCGCCGTGCTCTCGTCTCTCCGGTTGCTTTGAGGACTGTTTCAGGTGTTTGGTGTCTCTCACAGATCAGGCGTCCACCCCGAGTGAAGCTTCACTGGTGAAATATGAAAACACAAGCACAGGCATGTTTCTGTTTTCACATTCGGCGCTCCTCTACACATTTCATATTCATATATTTAAAACGTGTCCTTGTCCTTTAATGCTGTGATCAGTTTTTAAACCCATCATGCTGCAGTTTCATTTCACAGGGCTTTCAAACAGGAGGGTCTGGTGTTTTTAATAACGGTGTTTATTATTCTGCACTGTCTTTGTTGCTGCTAGAAACACAACACTGAATTATTTCCTCTACTTTTTATGAGATGTTTTCAGTGTAACAATTCTGCAACTAGAATCAGACTCATCCCTAAATCAGGGGTTCCGAACGTGTGGGTCGGGACCCAATGAGGGGTCGTGAGATGTCCTCCAGAAAGTTTTTTTTTTTCTGAAAATAGTACATTTTTTACATTATAGTAAACAATATCAACAAAAATAGTAGCTAAACTTGAAATAAAACCTTGAAAATAGAAAATATAATGAGTTTTCTGCCTTTCTTTGTTTCCAGATGACTCCTAAGTTTAGTGTTAGTGAACAGTTAATTATCAAAAGCATCAGTGGCAGCAGGTTAATTCATAACAGCACAGGAAACACAGACACATGTTCATATAGGTAGGGTCATTTTCTGCAGACCAGCTAAATGAAGCCACATTAAATCACATTGAGGGACAGTGGGGATCTCAAGTCTTTGGCACCTATATATTTGGGGTCGCAGGCTGAAAAGTTTGGGAACCTCTGCACTAAATCAGGACAAATGAGCCAAAACTGATGTCAGGATGGGGTGTAAAATGATAGAAAAAAACCAACAACATTCTGTCTCTAGAAGTAAGTGAAATAAATCTATTAGTGGACATTTCTTACATCTTTTTGTCACATTTTTCCTCCTCAAGATACAAATGTACATACATGGAAGTTACATTTCAGTCTTATTTATTGATGAAGGAAGGGAGCCCCACAGGGGTCCTGCAGGTCCGCGGAGTTTAGTTTGTGGTCACCGTGGAATAATTCTTATAAACAGACTGTCTCATGAGTTAGTCCCTCTGTACACATCTTTATTCAGTGTATTTTGGGGGGTCATGAGAAGAATCCATAGGTCTCAGGAAAGTCCGATCGATCTGATTTGGTGCATCAAACCGTGCACACTTGAAATGACACTCCAGTTATTTGAGTAACCAGTCACTTGTGTTAAACATCACTTTAAAGATGATTTTGGTTCTTCATGTAAACCTGATTCTGGTTTCCCTCTCTGCCGCTAGGGGTCGTATGCGGTCCGCGGATGTGACTGAGCCGCTGCCTGTGTGTCTTCAAGTGTGAGTGTGCGTGTGTGTGTGTGTGTGTGTCTGCAGGAGAGTTAATAACGTTACTTCTGCTGGCTGTAATTATAGCGCACAGCCTTAAGAGCAGCGAATGATTCCTGCATACATATCACAACATTTGCATGTATTAACCCGGTTCGCCAAGCCGGTCCCGAGGCCCACGCGACCCGGCATCGAGTCAACAAGATCCAAAACCCCAACCTCCTAACTTTAATCACACGTTGGTTCATTACATGATGCCTTTTACAGGTGTGCAGTGTGATCAGGCTGCAGCAGCTGAGGGGTTAACGTCATAAATGTCCATTTCTCCCTCTGCTCTGGTGCGTCCGGGCTCACAGGGGGGAGAGAGAGAGACTCAGAGAGGCGGTGAGAGAGACAGGGGCCGAGCGGACAGTGACAGGCAACCCCGCCATCCAATCAGAAGAGAGCTCTCAGCTTGATTTACAGCCGCGGGGGCTGCGAAGGGGAGGTGCGATGCGGGAAAAAAGCAAACAGTTGAGTTTGGAGCGTCAGTGTGGAGTGGAGGAGAGCGCAGAGAGGGAGCAGGACGCCGGGAGGAGACACGTTCAAACTACCAGGACAAGAGTGAATGTGAGATCAGGAGCAGCACTGACAGAGCATGAAGCTGTTTTTTCTCTTATATGGATTATGATTTCCGTTTTTCCAACTCTTCACCGGGCTGCTTTCATCACTCCGGCGGCGCTGCGCCTCAGAGGAATGTGCGCAGCAGCTTCTCCGGGACGCATCTGAACACAGAGCGGAGCTAAGAGAGGAAAACATATTCAGCTCGATTCAAACTTCTTCACAATATCACATTGTTTCTGTTTTAATGGGACAGATTCCTCCGGACGCCTTGCGTATTTTTTGGAGACTTTTACGCATTTTGGAGACTTTTGCCTGCTGACTGAAATGGGTGATGGAAATTGACATTTTGTGCGTGAACAGAGGATAATAACTTAAAATCTTTTTTACCCAAGTGCACTTCTTTTTCCGGCGATGATTGTGCTTTTGCTCGCGCTGTGCATCGCGGATGGAGTGCTCTCTCAGATTCGCTACTCTGTGCCGGAGGAGGCAGACCATGGCACCTTGGTGGGGAATATCGCCGAGGACCTGGGACTGGACCTTACCAAACTGGCCTCACGCCGCTTCCAGGTGGTGCCCAGCTCTCGGACACCATACCTGGAGGTGAACCTGGAGAACGGAGTCCTGTTTGTTAACGAAAAGATCGACCGGGAGCAGATCTGCAAACAGAGCGCGACCTGTCAGCTTAATATGGAGGTGTTCCTGGAGAACCCGTTGGAGCTGTTTCGGGTGGAGATCGAGGTGGTGGACATAAACGACAACCCGCCCAGCTTCCCGGAGACCGACATCACGGTGGAGATCTCAGAGAGCGCCCTTCCGGGAACCCGCTTCCCCTTGGAGAGCGCATTCGACCCGGACGTGGGCTCTAACGCTTTACGCACGTACGATATCACCACCAACAACTACTTTTACCTGGATGTTCAGACCCAAACGGACGGAAACAAGTTCGCGGAGCTGGTGCTGGAGAAACCCCTGGACCGGGAGCAGCAGGCGGCGCACAGGTACGTGCTGACCGCGGTGGATGGCGGTCAGCCTCCCCGAACCGGCACCGCGCTGCTGGTGGTGAAAGTGCTGGACTCGAACGATAATGTGCCGGTCTTCGACCAGCCGGTCTACACAGTGAGCCTCTCTGAGAACGCGCCGGTGGGCACACTGGTCATCCAGCTGAACGCCACCGACATGGATGAGGGATTAAACGGGGAGATTGTTTACTCGTTCAGCAACCACATCTCCAGCCGCGTAAAGGATCTGTTCAGCATAGACCCGCGCACCGGGCGCATCGAGGTGCGCGGGGAGGTGGACTTTGAGGAGAGCAGCCTTTACCAGATCTTTGTCCAGGCCAAAGATCTGGGTCCGAACGCCGTGCCTGCGCACTGCAAAGTGCTGGTGAAAGTCAGCGACGTTAACGACAACGCGCCCGAGATTACCTTCAGCACCGTCACCGAGTCCGTGAGCGAGAAGGCGGCTCCGGGGACCGTAATTGCGCTGCTGAGTGTGACGGACCGGGACGCAGAGGAGAACGGACAGGTCCATGTTGAAATCCTCGGAGACGTTCCTTTCAAATTAAAAACCTCCTTCAGGAACTATTTCACCATCGTGACGGACGGGCCGTTAAACCGGGAGCAGGCGGACTCCTACTCCGTCACGGTGGTCGCGCGGGATAAAGGGACACCTTCTCTGGCTGCCAGTAAATCCATCCGGGTCCAGGTGTCTGATGAAAACGACAATGCGCCCACATTCACTCAGCCCATCTATGATGTGTATGTGACAGAGAACAACGTGCCAGGGGCGTACATACACGCAGTGACGGCCCTGGACCCGGACGTGGGCCCCAACTCTCTCATCAGCTACTCCATCTTAGAGTGTGACATCCAGGGTATGTCTGTGAAGACCTACGTGTCCATCAACGAGGAGACGGGCTACCTGTACGCCCTGCGCTCCTTTGACTATGAGCAGCTGAAGGACTTCACCTTCATGGTCCAGGCCAAAGACTCGGGCACCCCAGAGCTCTCCTCCAACGCTACAGTCAAAGTCATCATTGTGGACCAGAATGATAACGCCCCCCTGGTGCTGGCTCCCCTGGGGAAAAATGGCACAGCCAAGGAGCCCCTGCCCCGCTCAGCTGAGCCAGGCTACCTGGTGACCCGCATTGTAGCCATGGATGCAGATGATGGAGAGAATGCCCGGCTGTCATACAGCATCCAGAGGGGCAATGAGAACGGGATGTTCAGGATGGACTGGAGGACAGGTGAGCTGCGGACTGCCAGGCGGGTGTCAGTGAAGAGAGACCCCCACCAACTGTACGACCTTCTGATTGAGGTGAGAGACCATGGACAGCCGCCCCTGTCCTCCAGCGCCAGCGTCCTGGTGGTGCTGGTGGACAGCGTGGCAGAGGGCCGGGGCGGAGGGGAGCGAGGAGGCGCCGCCAAGGCCAAAGAGGGAACCCTCGACCTGACCCTCATCCTCATCATCGCCCTGGGCTCTGTCTCCTTCATCTTCCTGCTGGTGATGATTGTGCTGGCCGTGCGCTGCCAGAAGGATAAGAAGCTGAACATTTACACCTGCCTGACTAGTGACTGTTGCCTGAGCTGCAGCGCCTGCTGCTCCCGGCAGGGCCGCGCCCGCAAGAAAAAGCTCAGCAAGTCGGATATCATGCTGGTGCAGAGCGCGGGTAACGTCAGCGGGGCTGGGACAGCTCAGGTCCCCGTGGAGGAGTCAGGGAGCTTCGGCTCCCACCACCAAAACCAGAACTATTGCTACCAGGTATGTCTGACTCCAGAGTCTGCCAAAACCGACCTCATGTTCCTAAAGCCGTGTAGTCCGTCTAGGAGCACAGACACGGATCACAACCCCTGCGGGGCCATAGTGACAGGGTACACAGACCAGCAGCCTGACATCATATCAAACGGCAGCATTTTATCGAATGAGGTAAGAGTCCCTCTCGTACCTACAGTGTAATTCCCTCCATCCAGAGACCCTCAGCATGTCTGAATCCTGATCATACTTAGGGCCCCCCCTCAGACCCTGGAAGCCTGCCTGTTTGATCTGGTTTAAAGACATCCCTACATTCATACAGGAGCCATTTCCATCCCTAAACTCTTCTCCCTCCGCTCAGTGGCATGCAGGTCGACTACAGAATGCTGCAGCCGTCTGCAGGGGAGGGGGCTTAAAAGCAAACACAATGATGAGGCGAGCGGTGCTGACATGTTTCCTGCAGCTCCTCGGGGGGTCGGCCTCAGACAGCAGAGATTGCATGTTTATGTTCTGCTCCGTCTTTGAAATGTAAAAAATCAGAATAAGAGGAGAGTAGGAGGACGATGTACGGCGGCTCAGAGGCTGCTGGTTGCTGTGGGTGTGTGCATCCATCCATGTGTGTGTGTGTGTGTGTGTGTGTGTGTGTGTGTGTGTGTGTGTGTTTATGACAGACAGTCCCGGGGGGATGGGTCTGTTCACATTAAGCATACCCCTCACATTGTTGCTGAGTTGCAGTATGACAGAGATGTGTGACTCTGCTGTTACTTCATCCTGCACCTTGGTAACATGTCTGTGAACATTCCCCTCCTCCCCCCCCTGCCTCCCGTCCTGTGGGGGAGACAGAAAACCTCCCCAAACACAGAGATCCTGGCTGACATGTGTGATGGACAGCTGACACGAGCATGAAGCTGTGTGTCTGTTTTCTCTCTGGTGTCATCGTGTGTCACTGGAGCGACTCTCAAAGCGTCTCGTTCTCTTTCAGACCAAACACCAGCGAGCCGAGCTCAGCTACCTGGTGGACCGGCCGAGACGTGTCAACAGGTAAACCCTCCACTCTTCTGTGTGATGGATTCAGATTTTTCTCTCCAGAACAATCCCAAACATGAATATGCTTGGTATCTCTGTGACATCATCTGTGCTTCCTTCTCTTTCAGCTCGGCGTTCCAGGAGGCCGACCTGGTCAGCTCCAAAGACAGCGGCCACGGCGACAGCGAGCAGGGAGACAGCGACCATGACGCCACCAACCGAGGCCACTCCTCCGGTAAGAGCTGAGCCGCCTCTCTAACTGCTGAGTGTGTCTGACAGGTCGGTCTGCAGGTTGGAGAGGGCAGCTCGAGGCCTCTCCTGCAGGATCTGACGATGAGCATCAGGAGCTGAGACGCGCACGGAGCTTTCATGCTCAGTTGTGGCTCGTTGTGTTTGTTGGGAAATGAAAGCTGGTTTTAATAACATCCATCACTGCTGGAGTCACCTGAGGCCTCTCAGTGTGTCCAACAATCAGTGTTTGTGCTGATGCTGCTCTACTTTTACATCCTGGCTTCTCTCCGGTGACTCTGTGGCGTTTTGATTTGCTGCTCGACCTCAAAATGAAAAAAAAAAAACAAAGCAGATAAAAGGCTCCGGACGGCTCGCCCCGGACAGGAACATGTCTCTTTATATTTGTTTCTGTCTCCTCTGACACGAGAGGGTGGATGTTGGCGTGCAGAGAGCCGGCCTCGCTGCTGTTGTGTGTAAATATGTGTCGGTGTTGTGGAGGCCCCGGCTCTCCGCGAGCTCGGCAACTCGGAGCTGGAGACCACTCGGGTAGACGTGAGGGGCGTTTTAATGAGGCAGCGCTCGCTCCGGAGAGCTGGGAAGCGGACCAAATAGGTTGTGGTCGTAGAAAACAAAACAGGCAATTCATTCGTTCATTAATTTAATTAATGCATTCATTCAGGCAGTTACTCCGTGCACCCCCCCCTCCACTCTGAGCACATTCCTCCACACCCATCCTTTTCTTTTTTAATCTGCCTGTCCTGAAGGAACCATCAGCGCCCTCACAATGGGGCCCCGCTGAGTTATGAATGCTGGTTTTATGTCTTCATTCAGAGCCGCTCTCTCTGTGGTGCCTGTCATCACGTCTGCTCGGGGCCTCATCGTGCCAAACTGAGCCCCCCCCTCCACCCCTCCGTCAGTGTCAGGGCCCTGTACGGGTCAGGGTGAGCTCCGTAAACAGAACAGAGCGAGCTGACACCACAGACTCGGTCTGAGCTGTAACGAGCTCCGAGTCGGACCTCCACTGATCCTTCATTCTCACCGCTGTGGGAGGTTTTCAGTCCGACCACGGACTCATAGTGAACTCTGCCAGACGGAGTTCAGATCCTGACGTGAACACTCACATTTCAAAAGAAGATCAGTCCGCTTTTTATACCTGAGGATCTATAAAAAGACTGATTTAAATGTGTGATTTAAACACAAACAGCTGAAGAAGACGAGTTAAACTCAGGGATGAATGTTTACAGTGATCAAAAATACAGACTCTGATATCTGCAGAGAGCTGAGGCCTCTTTCTACCTCCATGGTGCTGTATGTGTGTGTGTGTGTGTGTGTGTGTGTGTATGTGTGTGTGTCTGTCTCTCTTGTGGAGTGATGCTACAGTGCAGTGTTACAGTGGTGTGCTGACCTGCAGGGGGCGGCCCTGATTTGTCCACAGAGGATGATTTCTGTATTATCCTGTTATAACTGATTTAAAATGAGAGCATCATCAATCGAGCTAAACTAACAGGACTTTCATTAAAGTCATACTGCGGGCATCTCTGCCTCTGTTGATAGAACTCTGTATATATACAGTATATAGGCCAGAGCCCACGCTCTAAACGTACACTGCTGTTAAGAGCTTCGGCGAGTGCAGGCTTTGTGGAGGCAAATAACTGAAGAAACAACCCAGAGAGCATTCACCAGGATTTTAACGTCCACATTTAAAATCTAATTTAAACATCTCAAATAAGGTGGTGACGTCAACATGTCAGAAACTTGATATGTTTCATGATTTTGATGAATTAAAAGGGAATCAAAATGATTATTATGTGATTTTCTAGTGGTAGTTTAAATCTGGATTTAGCAAAGACGTGATTTATTCTTGTGGAAAACACAACCTCTCACTCGATGAGCTGTGTGATGTTAACAACAGGGTTTGGAGACGTCACAGAGACGGCACTTTTACACTTTGTGTGTGTGCTGTATGCAGCGGTACGTAGGCCCTGCAGCTCAGACTGGGGGTTGAACACAGACCTCTGAGGATGCAGATCATACTCTCTGTGTTTTTACATCTTGATCCATTCAGCAGTTAAATGTTTCTGATACAATTTAAGAATCACAGTGAACATACACTACCAGTCAAAAGTTTGGAAACACCTTCTCATTCAAGGGTCTGTATTTATTTTAATTATTTGAAACACTGTAGTGTTACCACTGTGGTATTCTCTCAGTCTGCTTCATGAAGTGGTCTCCTGGAATGGTTTCTAATGAACATGAGCCTTGTCAAGAGTTCATTTTTAGAATGACTTGCCTTCTTAATGTGTTTGAGACCATCAGTTGTGTTGTTCAGAGGTAGGGTTAGTACACAATGGATAGCCCTATTTGACTACTGTTGTAATCCAGATTATGGCTAAACCAGATTATTTAATTTTTTTTATTTCAGTATTAATCTACAATGTTGACAATAATTACAATAAATAAAAACCATTGAATGAGAGAAACGCTCAGTGGGAACAGCCATGAATGCACAGGCAGACCACTCCTGTAGCAGAGTTTACTCATACAGCCAGGTCTCAGTAGATTCCTCCACAGATTTTAACATATTCAGGGTCACTAATTTAGCAGTCGGAGCAGAAAAACCTAAAAGCTTTTCTTTACAATCCGGGCCAGACTGTGTGAATTAAAATTACAGCTCTTTATGCAGAGAGCAAAGGCTGTTTTTATTCTTCCTTTAAGCTCTGGAAAATAAACAAGCAGGTCAGAGTGTAACACAGAATGGATTTGTTAACTGTATAAATCAAAGTTAGAGAGCAGCTCGGATCTGAACCAGAGGAGCCGAAAGAGATGTCACATGATCATCAGACAAATACAGTTAATAAAGATGCTCAGATTAAGAGCCTGCAGGGGAAAACAACTGCTATAACTCAAGCTGGTTGTCCTGCATCGTCCACCGTCGCAAGTCTTTATGATGAGGCCATGCTGATCCTGCTGTCCTCTTATTCATGTAACTTTATTAATGTGAAATACGCTGGAAGCTTCAGTCTTTGTTCTGTGACGTGTTCACAGACCATTTTTGGCTTTCTGTCCCCAGAGTGCATCTTGAAATGAGTGGTAAGAGTTTCAGGTCCTCTGCAGCTCTGACTCTGCTGCAGGAGGACGGGTCTGAGGAGCTGGTCTCTGAATGTTTTTAAGAGCAGGTTGAAGGAGGATGCATCGGGCTGTAGATGACTGATGCTGTTCTGTCATGTGATCCAGTGTGTTTGAAATGACGTGTTTGTGACTTTGTTAAAACTAGGGATGGGCATTTCAAGCCAAAATACTATTCGATAATCATTGGCATCTATTCGACAATTATTCGAATAATCCCTCCCACACACACACCACACACACACACACACACTTGTCCCATTAACAGCCCGTTTGTGTGGCAGTCTCATTAACCAGCAGTAGGACGAGGTGCTGCTAGTAGCGGGCACTGACAGAGTCTGTCTCGATCTTTATGTCGGTGTTTCTGTGACGCAGCATTTCATGTGTGTTTACATTTTTACAGTCATGCTCAGTCTCTGGAAATATGTGTGTAGTAGTGGGAGATTCAGATTCAGAAATCACAGCGACTGTCGCTGATGTTTTCTTCTTCTTTTGCTATTTAATGCAGTTAGCATTCTTCTTCTTCTGTTACTTAATGCGGTTAGCAAACAGCTTTAACACGCTCTATAGCCACCATCTGGAGGGAATACTGTATTACAATCATAGACTGTATATATAATGGACAGCGTGGCTCCGCCTTTTCCCATTGTATGGTTTTGAAGCCAAAATATCCCGTTCCAGAACGCTGTCATCTTCTTCATTTTCTGCAGCCAGAGTCTCCGCAGCAGGGAATTTGTGTGTTTCCATAGTAACAAGCTCCGCCCTACAATGTACCGTCCCGAGGTCCTATGGAATTTCTCTCTGCAGCAGCTGTCAATCAAAGGAAACCCAGATTTAAAACCCCGTTTTTTAACATCTAATAACTAACAAAGAAGAAAATTATCAGAGAAAGGAGGCCTTAGACACAAAACAGTCAAATAATAAAACATTTTGACCTATACTGCAGCCAGCCACTAGGGGGGGGCAGTTTTTGTGGCGGCCTCACTTCAAGCCAAGCGATATGATGTCCATTTTATATACAGTCTATGATTACAACCAGGCACAGTTAAAACGATGAAAAATTTTACTTTTAACATGAGAAAATATTCAAAGTAACTCTTCGTTTTTTACAAAGTGAATGAATATTTGAATATTGGATAATCATTGCCGATCTATAGTTAAAACGTACTGCTGCTAACCTCGGCCCGGACACTCTTTTAAAAGAGATCTTTAATTTCAGTGAAGCTTTCCTGCTTAAATCTATTTAAACAAATGAATGAATAAATAAATAATACCTGTTTTCATTCAGAACGATCAAAGATAATAATAAGAGCATCCCATAGTAATCAGTTTATGATAATCTGCATGAGTCTCTTTGGGAAGGAAACACCTGCAAAAGTGACTCTTGTTTGAGGATATGCTTAGTATTTTTAGCAGGGGTGTTTAATTACCACAACAGGTAACAAAGGTGTTTGTGTTGCCGGGGTAACACAGTAAGGACGTGATGACATCGTCCGTTGAGTGAAATCACAGGGTGCAAGAGACGGAGGAGTTTTATCAGGGACATCATTTTTTCAACGTTTCTCTGAAACAAGCGACCGGGGATCGAACATCTGTGTGTGTGTGTGTGTGTGTGTGTGTGTGTGTGTGTGTGTGTGTGTGTGTGATATCAGAGGAAGTGATGATGAAGTACAATCAGACAGACTGTGAATGAGAGGAGATCTCAGAGTTCAAAGTTCACCGCTGCTTCACTCTGAGGAAACATTCATAGTCCTACAGCCGGCTTCTCTCGTCCTATTTCTGGTGTGTTGGCATTTCACACACTCTGACACACAGTCTGAGTCTGAGTGTGTGTGTGTGTGTGTGTGTGTGTCCAGACTGAGTCTCCGTGTTACAGTAACTCTGCTGCAGAGCTCAGAGCCTCTGAACAGATTATTTACTGCGCATTAAGTCTTTGTTTGATCAGGATAATTGATAGCTTAGCTTAGCATCCCTGCTTGATGATGATAGAAAAACAAAGAGTTTGCTGAGTTTTTGAGGCCGTCGTTATTCACTTAACCTGAGTCCTTGTTTCATAATGTTTGAGCTAAACTGGAGCCCATCACAGTGTGGTGTTAGCTCTCTCTCTCTCTCTCTCTCTCTCTCTCTCTCTCTCTCTCTCTCTCTCTCTCTCTCTCTCTGTGTGTGTGTGTGTGTGTGTGTTCAGGGACATATGAAGGAGCATGTTGGTTTTTATCTGAGTGAGTTTGTTGAGCATTAAATGAAAGCGTTAGCTATAAACTCTGGCTCATAAACTCTGAGATCAGGTTCTGACTCTGCTCTGCGATCCGTCCTCTGGCTCTTTGTTTCTCGCTCAGTTTGTGGGTCTGTGGTTTTGTTTTTTGTGTTTCTGTGGACTACACACACCTGCATACTCTCTCTCACAGATCCCTGCTCTTTTATTCTGCTGCTGCTGCTGCTGCTGCCGGCTGCCTCGTCCTGCCAACATTTTCTGCTGCTTCAGGGCTCTCTGCTCGCGCGTTTCCTGATCAAAGAGGAGCTGAAAGAGTCACAAAGCGGCAGAAATCACCTGTGACGAACACGTGAACGGGATTAAGAATCCCACGGATACATTAATTTTTTTGATTTTACAGCAATTTCACTAAATAAGGAGAGTGACGTCGTTCCATCGGGACTGGTCTGGATCAGTTTGGATCTAAAATGTGGAACAGAGTCGTCGCTGTTCGGTTCAGAGCGAAGATTATTTCAGTCTTTGGTGCAAAGTGACAGAGTGTGTGTGTGTGTGTGTGGGGGGGGGGGGTGTTAGAGAGAGAGAGATGAAGAAAGAGAGAGACAGATTTGCAGTAAAGGTCAAAAGCAGAAACCACATGAGCAAATCTGTCACATTATGAACCATTAGACGCCACAGACTGCAGAGTGTGTGTGTGTGTGTGTGTGTGTGCGTGTGTGTGTGTGTGCGGATGAAAGAGATGAGAATAGAATATTCTGCAGATTGAGGGCTGTGAGGAGAGTTTTGTGGTATTTTAACATTTTAAACTTTAAAAACTGTAAAAACAGAAACACAGATCTGTGCCTGTTTATTTATTTCATGACGCTCTTTCTTCAACTGCTCGGTGAAATATTAGAATCATAATGTGTCTGAAGAGCTGAGAGGTAAAGAGGGAATGATAAGATCTTATTCTGCAAAAAAAATCTCCTTACACTAAATCTGTGAGGAACAAACAAATCTGCAGAATACAGGAACATGAACACGGTATTACACTTGTTCATTTTTTGACTGTCATGTCCCCCGCTGTTTATTCTACGTCTTCTCTAATATCTTTGTTTTTATAAAATGTAAAACAGCTCACAGATTTTCCTGGACTTTTGGAATCAAAATATATCACAGATAATAAAAAACATGGAAACTCAAGCCCTTAAAATCAAAGTGAACAGATATGTACACAGATGTTCAAGGACATTTATCAAAATTAGAACTGCAAACTATGGTTTGTGTCCAGTAGCTGCATCTCTTTCAACTGATCTGAAGCCAGTTAATGCGAGGCCTCTGTGCTACATAGTTTAGTTTGTTTATTTAAAGGACAATGTGCACTTACATTAAATGTTTGCAATAAACAAGGAGATTGGTGCACCAGATTTAGCTAAAAGCTACTTTCCATCTGTAGTCCATTGCTACTGGTTAATAGGTTGGGTGTAATTGGCTACCAAATTGGGAGAAGGGGGATAAAATCTGATACAAATTTATGAAGAAGGAAATGTGGGAATGTAGGGCCTAATTTAAAAAATATCTTAGAAATGTGGGAACATAGGCACACTTCCCAGATGGGTCAAATATGTAAACATATGCATGTGTGTTCCTCTGGAGGATGCTCCGGGACTCTGTGGTTTTTAATCTGTCCAGGAAGGAGACGACTTAAAGTCCCGGGTCAGAGGAGTGTGTCTCTCCCTCTCCAGAGGATCCTATCTGAGATATTTCTACCTCTTTATCTTAAACTTTAAGATGCTCTCCCTTTTAAATCCTTTTTTAAATGTTGGATTGTAAACACTTGATGAGAGCTCACCCCCTCATTTCCCTTAACGATTATACTGTTTCCTTGTTTTTATAAAATGTAAAACTGAGCACACAGATTTTCCTGGACCTTTGGAAATTAAAATATATAAAAGATAAAAAACAAACAAACTGAAGCCTTTAAAAACAAAGGGAGCAGATATTTAAACATATGCATGTGTGTTCCCCTGGAGGATGCTCCGGGACTCTGTGGTCTTTAATCTGTCCAGGAAGGAGACGGCTTAAAGTCCCGGGTCAGAGGAGTATGTCTCTC